>NC_069500.1:334395679-334434248 GCF_027579735.1 Bombina bombina | reverse complement strand
ATTAGTAAACCTCGATTCTATAGGGTTTTATAACGTGCTTATATAGATAGAGTGTATATTAAAAGAGAACAGTGAAGGTGCGGCATAGACTAGAGAAGCCGCATAGTTAGCCCTCCTAGACTAGGAGGTTTATTATAGAGGGGGGGGGGGAGGAGGTTGTTTAGATGCGATAGGTAGAGTGCGTGCTTGGCCGGCGCTGTGTTTAGCCTCAATAACTAAGCCTATAGATCTGACGCTATCCATATAGCGTATGTAAAGTAGTCTCAGTGTGAGGACCATAGATAGAGGCATTAGCGTGAGACCAGCCTGCACTAAAAGCATATCTCATATTGTAAAGCAAAGTAAGGCATAACGATATCAGGAATAAACTATGTGTTGGCAGCTGACAACTTAATGATTACAATAGGAACATCAAATAAATGCTAGGATAATGAGAATACTAGTGTGGGTCCAGCAACATGGCAAATATTATGCTGCAATACTATACGACACCCCATATCGGTAGTAACCACATCATCATGCTATTATGCGGTGGGGGGGGAGATGTATGATTAAGTGTAGTCGGTAACACAAAGTGTGTGACCATGTAAAGTGACGGAACTGAATATAAGGACACGTGGGCATGCAATTACTAAGGGAGGCATAGAGGTAAGCTAAATACATATCGTTTACAGTTAAAGTTATATCCGACACAATGGCATGCACTGTGAGGAGGAACATAGCTATTTGCAACCACCTTAAACCTTCAAAAAATATTAGTATTAAGTGTGTTGCAATAGTCTGCAGTAGCAGCTAGTTAGAGCTATACCATAGGTCCCCTCCAACCACACAAACACTAAACGGGCATTAGTTAAACAATATTAATAGTTAGCATATTGTGGGACATAAATAATATCTGAGAGTTAAAATCATACCCAGTCACGAAGCATAAAGCAATATTAACACCAATGCCACTAGCCATAATACCGTTGAATTAAAATTGGTAGGGTACAGGATCTGTGTTCATATTACTAATTGAAACCATTGAAGTCCATATAGATTAAAGAAACCAAATTACAAATATATCTATAATAAGCCAAATGTAGGTTTATATTCCACTTTCTTTTTTTTTTAGGCGGGTAAACCTGATCACTCGGGCACGGGCCCTATGCCCAAGGACAGGTTCCTCTGCTATATTGAAAAGCAAGCAAGTCCTAGTGGGAAGCTGTTCCAAGTCTGAAGTCTATAAGCATAGTATTGGGAGCTATAATTATAAATTAATATATCTCATGAGCCTAATATGATTGCCAACAGTCCTGCCCAAGGATCCTAACTACAATAATGAGCTATTGGGCTAAGACAAGGCAATATCTATACTGTACCCATTTACATTTAGTTTAGTGCTGTCTAGCGGGAAGTGGGATACCTAGGATAATGAGATAAAACAGCTATGGAGTACCTCTTAACCAGGCCTACAAATAGTACACAATCTGAGCTTACTGGAACGGGGTAGTAACTATTACTTGTGAGAAATAACAGTATAGCATTACATAACAACAAACCTTAACATTCATGCAATATTAACTGAGCTCATTTGCATATGCATACTCAGTTGACCAATAAGTTTTAATGGCAGAGAACCCACGTTTAAGATCAAACTAGGTTGCTACAGACATAACATTAAACAAGCATTAACTGATAAACACTGTGTATACTTTAGATATGATACATAATAAACAAGTAGAATTAGTATCAGTGCAGCTGACATCCCACAACCAATAGACATTGACACTGGCTCATATATAATGCGACTGACATTTCACAAATTAAAATAAGTATAGCATAATCTGCTTCATAAAGTGTGAAGATCAAATCATACTCAATACCATTTGTACATAACATATTGAGGACTAAGGGGAAAATATAAACCTCTGAGAGAACTATTAAGTCACTTACCAAAGGAGGCAATGATTTCAACGAAAGCACATGGATTTGCAGTGTATGTTATATTCCAGCCGTTACTCCCCTCTAGTGGTGGAGAATGACAATTGCATCCTCTATCAAAGAATGTTACTGTAAAGCCGTTTCCCACAGCATGAATGGTTTTTATGACGGTAGCTCATGTGAAATAATTATACATAACTTAATATATTGCAAAAATATGAACCTCTAGCCCACATAACATTCAAGGGCCTCTATCACAGCGAGTAACATACAAACAAGATATAATAAATGATGACAAATTCAAACTACCAAAGCAAACGACAATAAGGTTATATAAATAGTTGACAACTACTGGTTACATCCAACCCAAACATTGAGAATTAACCCCATAGTTCCCTTTAGTGAGCATCCCCACTGTCAGTGGAATGCTTGAAATGAGGAGTTGATCCGTTTCTGCAACCCCACAAAAGTCTAAGAGGGTGTTGAGTAATACAATCCAGAGTGTCTCGCTGCAAGTTGCAGCTAATGCAGATAATAGTGTATAAAACAGGCAAACAAGGGCTATATTCCAGGAAAAAAGTCTAAACAGTAACATGTCATATAAACCATGTATAAAGTCTAATTGAGGGAAGACCCGGTACAGTTCCCCACTGACTCCTAATTTGATGTTTGGCATAGAGAAAAAGCCCATCGGATCAGAAACTTATGTGCATCTAGTCCGAATATAAAAAATGTAACCTAGTATTTTTCTGTAGTGGATAGTCTCTCTGCTGGTTAACTACTGAGAATGAAAGAAATGTCCAAATCCAGGGACTTGCAGAAGACTGAAAGGGTTTTGAACACACTCGTCCCTATCTCACTCCAACTTTCAGCCTATCTGATCAATGGCTTATATAAAAGGCAAAGTGGAGCTGCAGACTCAAAAATAATCGTCAGTTTTATCCAATGCCTCTTTTAATGGCCAGGATTACATATGGATTTTCCTCACATTGCCACAGTATCCCCATTACATGAGAGAATAAGCTGACCCAAACCTTCTGGGAGCTGGTTTGAATTAGAATAGAAACTGATTGAAGCTCTTTTGCGGTATTTACTGCAACCCGCACAAACAAAGCTCTGCTCTTAGGGACACTTGTGGTCATATGTTTCCCATTTTCTGACATTGTATGTGTTTTAGTTACACACTCCGGTTCCCATGCTCTCCTGGTAGCCATAACAACTTTTCCATAAATTTGCCTAGAGCCTTTCCTCCTAAGCAGGACCAGGTTATGCCGCTTACTTGAAGTATCATCCTCCTGGATTGCTGCCACGTGGTGGGAAACAACCATCACCGTAGGCGCTGCTGTTACAGCTGTGGCTGCACAAGGCTTACCGTGCTCCTCTATTGAAATAGCTTTCCCAAAGGCCTCTGATATCGAGAGCTCCAATCTCAAAAAATGTGCCTGCAACAGCCGGGCAAGTTCCGCTTCCCACATGGCCTGTAGCATGATGAATCTTGAATCTTCGTGATAGCCTTCCTTGCAGGCAGAGGATGAATTAAATTGTATAGGCCAGGTGCATAGGGTTACCACAGACACTAACCTCGCTGAGTAAGCTGGTTGTCAATAGTGGCATTGCAATGTTGTGTGTTGTGATCCGCTCCCATGTGGATACTTAGTTCGGTGTATATCTTAGAGCTCGTCACTTGCAAAACTTCATATCGAGGTCCTCACTAGATAGCATCCACTCCAACACATACAGTTTTTATAAGTTTTGGTCGGTGAAAAGGGCTTTTTTGGTTATACATAATGTGGAGCTCCTCTAACATGCGGCCATCTCAGTTGCCAGCTGGCTCCGCCCCCCCTCATGTGTATCTTTTAAATGTTAAAGATATACACCATAGCTATAGTTCAAGGGACAGTCAAGTCCGAAAAGATGATTCATGATTTGGTGACATTCCTAGATAGCAATCTACACACATACTAGTTCCTAAAATATAAATACGTTTCTTAATGATATGCCAAGATGTCACTGAGTCCTTGTATTGTCTGCGGTTTTTCAGCGATCTCGGATGCGCCATGTTGCTTAAGACGTCACCTGCCAGGCTGTCCAATGATTCCTTGTATTGACTGACGTTCTTACGTGATCAGGAATATGCCTTTTATTGGATTGCGTTTTGACGCGATCAAGGATGCGCCTTTTTTTTTTGGGCGTTCTTACGTGATCAATAATGTGCCTTTCATTGGATGGCGTTCTTACGTGATCAAGGAAGCGCCATGTTAAGACGGCACATGTAAAGTTAAAAAAACGTGTGATTGGATTGCGTAGTCCCGCAATATTTGTGCACGTTAAAAACGTTTGTGACTGCATGCAATTTTAAAAAGCTTGCGAATATGTATTATTTGCATCATGTTACATTGTTGACCCGTAGCTGATAAAGACCAACACATTCTCTTTTGCTGGATGTCTGGTTGAATCAACGAACGAAAGCAAAATGTTTTCATGCATAGGATATTTCTAGGCAAGTGCAAATCTCTACAGTCCATGTTTAATATGTTTGTCAACAATGTTCCTTTTTCTTAAAAATTAATGTTGTGTTTAATGTTGAACATATCTAATTAATAAATATGCGCTATTGTGTTTGAATAAAGTAATCAATATGCATTTATCATATGCTAAATATATGATGCCGACTTCTTCTAAATGTAATTTCGTTGTATATTTTATGAAAGGTTCATTAGACACTCACATTATAAATAAAAATATTTGATTTTGTCTCTAGTTAGATAGTCCATTGTTTAACCAATAGGTTTATTTTGTCTTGTGTTGTAAGAAAATGTAAGTAATTTTCTTACTCCTCGCAAAGCCAATGAGTTTCATGTGAGTACCATCTCCAGCTTTGTCCAGTTTGTGTAAAGGTTCTTTTCATATGTTAATGATGGGGTATTGTGTTTTACGGTTGTAATGGTGGTTCATCTATATTTAAAATATAGCTAACCCTATTTTATTTGCAAGTGTTTGAAGATTTTTAATATTGCTATCAGTATATGGTAATCTTGTTGTTTGTAGTAGTGTCTATTACATACAGTTATGTAAAAAATATAGGATACTGTCCCTTGAATGCAAATGTTGTTTTTTTTGTATCATGTATGAGATCCACATAGTTTAATCTTCAAATATATTTTTGTTAGCATATTTCACCCCCCCACTCCTAAAAGGACTTTAAACCATATTCATTGTTAAAATAAAAATAGTTACAATAAAATATTAACACAATAATGTCTCTTAAAGAAAATAGACTTTATTTAACACGTCAATATAAATGTGATTTTCAAATATTTTTTTTTACAAAGTACATGTAGATATAGCAACAAGCTTAAAATGTGTTAGCATATGTAATGTTGTTAAAGGGACAGTTTCGAAAAAAAATATTTTTACATTATTCGAAAAGTCAATTCTGTAATAACAAGGATATCAAATGTTTCTCAACAATTGAACATTTGCTATCTAAATTTGCTATCTAAACCTATGAGGTTGGTGTGCTCATTTCTTAAATCTTGAAGAGTGCTTGTAATCATTATACAATTTGAGCACTAGAGGGCATTTGGATAGCATTTGTATATGTAAAATCTTGTGCTCATACAGCATATTATTGACCATGTATTGATCATTGATATCTAAAATGTTGTTATGTCAGAACAACAAATAAGTGGTCATTTTTCATAGTCATAGATACAAGGGTAAGCACATAAGTCACACATGTATTTCTCCATGTTTTGTTGTTTCAAACTTTATAATGCGTAATACAGTGTTTTCTTTGTAATCAATAATTTTCTGACTGTCCCTTTAAGCTGTGTTATTGGCATTCAAACAGTAATATGCCATCATGGATAATTGTTATGGTAATTTAGTTAGCGATTCGGGAAACAGTTTGGACATCACATCACAGAAACCAATCAATATCATGAACAAGGATAGGTATGTGATGATGTGGTTTTCACACACTTATAACCCACACTCTGCAAAGAATCTTCCTCCATGGACCCGGTCCCATAGAAGTCGATTATATACAGAGTGTGGTCCACAAGTGTATGAAAACCACATCATCACATACCTATCCATTACACAAAAAACAAAATTTAAGATGGAAAAAAAAAATTACTTCCTCTTCCTTCCCCTCTTCCCACGGGGCTGAGGCTCTGGGAGAGGCAACTGCCGACTCCGAAGAGTCCTCCTTGGAGCTGTTGTGGGAGGAGTGGAAGGAAGAGTACTGGGACGACCAAGGTGAGGAGTAGATGGCTGAGGAGGAGGAGGAGAAGATGGCTGAGGAGGAGGAGGAGAAGATGGCTGAGGAGGAGGAGGAGTAGATGGCTGAGGAGGAGGAGGAGATGGGCCGGCAGGAGGAGATGGCCCAGCAGCAAGAGGCCCAGCAACAAGAGGCCCAGCAACAGGAGGTAGACCAGCATGCGCCTCCCGGAAAAATGTGAACATTTCCTGATGAAGATTGAACATTCTTGTTTGTCCTTCTTGTATTGTATTCAGTATACTGATTATTTCGTTTTGGCCTTGAATTATTTGATTCTGCCCATCAAGTATTCTGCGTCGTCCTTCTATGTTTTCTATCCGGGAGGTACGCATCTGGTCTATGTACTCCAGTAGAACCCGCACCTCCGCTATTTCTTCTTGTTGTGCCTGTTGAACCCGTGCACGGCGGGGTGCCCGTGCACGGCGGAGTGCGGGTCTTTGAGGGACCTCGGGTTCCGCGGCTTCAGCGGCATCCTCCTGTGCTTCCGGGGCCTCTTGATCATCTCCCGTGCGCTGTTCGTCACGGGGGGCCTCTTCCCTCCGAAGTGGGAATTCCTCACCACCACTCTCATCCCGGGGAGATGCAGGAGGCTGTGCTGCCTCGTCCCCAGACTCTGTATATTAAAAAAAAAATAAAAAAAGAAATGTATATATTAGCATATTTGCAAATAAAGGTTTAAATGACTTAGCTTACGATACAATTACAAATGCAGAATCATTAATCCACTTTGAAATCTAACAAACAATCAATACGATTTCCGCTTTTTCTAAACAGTGTTTGTGATATCTGGTCAATGTGAATGTTTTTGCGTTTGTTTTCAGTCTGTTTAAATGCACACCTAACCTATAGCCTAGATACTGATGTAACCGCTAAGTAATAGAATGCGTGTAAACAGCGTAATAGCATTAATCGGATCCTTAACACATGAAACCCAATGTTTTATCTTTCATGATTTATAAGCATACATTTAGTATCAACTTTCGAATGTACTTTTGTTATCTAATTAGCTTCATTCTCTGGATATTCTTTGCTGAAAAGCATATCTAAATATGTTTATAAGATTCTGATTGTTAGCTGAATATAGCTGCCTCCTGTGATTGTTTCACCGTGTGCATGGCTATTTCTTCATTAAAATATATCTCAAGAATGAATCAAATTATGTAATATAAGTACATTTGAATGTTTTGTCAAATTGTATTCGCTACCTCAATCATGAAAGTAAATGTTTGCGTATAGTGTCCATTGAAATACATTCGTATGTGAAATTATTGTTAAATGAGCTTACCGTCAGATGAGAGTGGCAGGTTCCCGGTATCGATTCCTCCGATACCGACTACTTCCACCTCGGAGATGCTGGGCCGCAACATTTCCTCCCATCTGCAGTACTCCATTTCAAGGGCAGGGCCGCCACCGGTCCCTGCGGCATGTCGGGCCTCCAGGCTTAACTTTTTTTTAAGTTCAAGTTTACAGTCCCGGTACCGATGTTTGATGGAATCCATATCCCTGTTCCGGCAACCCACTGCATTGACTGCATTCCGAATCTCGTTCCAGAGCCTCCTCCTGTCAGTCGGGGTAGTCTTCTGGTGCTGCAGCATCCTATACCTGGCCATATAGGCCTCTACGAGGGCCTCCTTCTCCTCCATCGTAAACCTCGCCTCCCTAGTCGCCTTGGCCTTCCCCTGTGACGATGCCCTCTGTTTCCCGGACTGTGAAGCCCTACTCTGACCGCCACTGGGCCCAGCCACTTGGTCATCTTGAACCAAGTGGCTGGGTCCACCCACCGCTTCCACCCCCGCTTCCTGCCCCCCTTCCTGCCCCCCTTCCTGCCCTGTTCCTCTCCCCCTCCCTCTACTCCCCCCTCTACCTGTCCCCTGCCTGGCCTCCATCTCCTCCCTAAACTAAACCCCAAATAATCAAAAAAAAGTGAGTGTGATGAAATGAAAGGGGGTCAAAATAAAGAACTAAAAAGACAAAAAAGGTGCTTAAAGTGTGAGGGATGTAAAAAAAAACAAAGAGGGTAAGGAGTATTTAAATAAACGAAAAGAATAAGACTAAAAGGAGGATATGTAAACTAAATGTAACTAGGGGATGGGTATGGGATGGGTATGGGGTATGGGATAAGAGTAAATGGGATGAAAGGGAATGGGACTACAAGGAATGGGGTATGGAGTGTAGTATGAGGGGGTAGGGGGTATGGAGTGTATGTAGTGTTATTGATAAGTGTATGTATGTATTGAATGTGTTTGCGTGTAAATGTGTTAAGTGTACAGATAAATCACTCGCTCGCTAACTAACACTACTTCTAATTCTCAATAACAAACACTCCCACTAACGCTCACTAACTACCACTAACTGACGCTCACACTAACAACTATCACTAATAACTCCCACTAACTCACTCACGCTCCCACTAACAGACTCTCTCCCACTCCCGCTACCTCCCACTAACTCACTCACTCTCTCACGCTAACACTACCAACTGACTATCTCACGCTAACACTACCAACTGACTCTCTCACGCTAACACTACCAACTGACTCTCTCACACTAACACTAACTCACTCTCAAAAAATCGCAAAATCTCTATTCTTAACTCTCCAAAGACCCACCAGCAACACAGTCAAAGAAGCCCTGCTTGTGTGGTGCTTATATACCCTGTGTAAATGTTTAATGATGTCCCAATTTCCATTGTAATTAGTGTTCAGGTGTGCTTTATTAGCAATTAATATTATTGCAATGTGTATTAGGTGTGTTAATTTGCGCATGCTCATTTTGAGTTGGTATTTGTGGAATGTGTAGAATGCGATGATGTCATAGTGGTCGTTTTCTCTAACATTGTCCAATAGTATTCTTTTTAAATGTGAATTTGCGATGGTGTGTTCTTCGTGAAGTGTTGTATATGTATGTTTTTCATAATATATAATGATATTGAATGCGATTTTTTTTTTAGTGTATGTATATATTTTTTAATCCTTGTTGTTATTGTGCGATTTTCCGCATCTTAAAGTATATGCGTATTCCCCGTATAAATAGTATTAAAACTTCCCCCGCTTGTGAATGTGTAATGCTTGTGTGCTTTGTTGATTGATTGATGTTGTGACATTTGCGGCGTGTTATTGTTGTGCATGATGTGGTATGCGTCATATGACCGAGCTGTGCGTATTTCTCGCGAGATCGAGTGTTAGGTGAAAAAAGCTATTTTTTGCCTTTCCCATTGTTCTCTATGGGAGACTGTCTAACGCGGGCAGGATTACGCGTGTGACATACACGCGTTAGGAGCATCGTTAGATGGTCTTATATTAACTCTAAATACCGGAGTCAAACAATGCCGTGCGTTAGACATAAAACACGCGTGGCGTTAACAGCCCATCTACCGCCGAACTCTAAATCTAGCCGTTAGGGAATTAATTTAATTATAGTGGTTGTGTTTGGTTTAATTGTAACTTAGGTTAGGTTTTATTTTACAGGTATTTTTGTCTTTATTTTAGCTAAGTAGTTATTAAATAGTTAATAACTATTTAATAACTATTCTATCTAGTTAAAGTAAATACAAACTTGCCTGTAAAATAAAAATAAACCCTAAGCTAGCTACAATGTAACTATTAGTTATATTGTAGCTAGCTTAGGGTTTATTTTATAGGTAAGTATTTAGTTTTAAATAGGAATAATTTAGTTAATGATATTTATTTTATTTATTTAAATTATATTTAAATTAGAGAGTTAGGGTTAGACTTAGATTTAGGGGTTAATAACTTTAATATAGTGGTGGCGACGTTGGGGGTGGCAGATTAGGAATTAATAAATGTAGGTAGGTGTCGGCGATGTTAGGGACGGCAGATTAGAGGTTAATAACATTTAACTAGTGTTTGTGAGGCAGGAGTATTATAGTGGCGGCAATGTCCGGTTCGGCAGATTAGGGGTTAAAAATGTTTTTAAAGTGTTTGCAATGTGGGGGGCCTCGGTTTAGGGGTTAATAGGTAGTTTATGGGTGTTAGTGTACTTTTTAGCACTTTAGTTAATAGTTTTATGCTACGGCGTTGTAGTGTAAAACTTTTAACTACTGACTTTAAAATGCGGTACTTGTCTTGACAGGAAAGGGTGTACCGCTCACTTTTTGTCAGACTCGTAATACCGGCGCTATGCAAGTCCCATTGAAAAAAGAGGATACGTAATTGACGTAAGTGGATTTGCGGTATTTCCGAGTCTGGCCAAAAAAGTGAGCGGTACACCTGTACCTTCAAGACTCGTAATACCAGCGAGCGTTAAAAAGCAGCGTTGGGACCGGCCAACGCTGCTTTTTAAGCCTAACCTCAAACTCGTAATCTAGCCGTATGTTTCTAGTGCACATATAATGATGCTTTATTTTTATAAACATTTAGCAAAAACAAGGCATTGGGGAAAGACACACTTTTCTTAATAATTCACATGGACAAGGCTCTACTGAAAAGAATGCAAAGATGAAAAGTGCATTCCACTTTTTATCACCATGAAAAGAAACTGCATTATTTTTGAAGATAATGAATGTCCAGTGGAACAACTCTTTTCTGCTTGTTTACAAGGCTGTGATGCCTAAAGTAGGTATGCTTACCTGTCATAAACTACTATATCATGAAAAATCGTTTATTCTGTCAGTTGTGTTTGACTAGTAACCTATATTTATATAAATATAGATTTCTTGTTGTGTCCCCAAATAACTCATGCTGATGAAAGACCAAAGACTTTCCCAAACCATTGAACTGTTTATCTGTGTAACAGTGACATCTTGTGGATCTGATCAATATTGCATGGCAGAAGTTGAATCAAAGGTTAGCACTTTGTAATATCAAAAGGTGCAACAATTTGTTAACCAGTCAACTGGGGAAGATGAGTTGGCTTTTCCTGAAAGTTCCATAATTACAAATACACAGAACAATTAGCTGCAATCTCTAGATTTGTTTTTATTTATTTATATCAAATGTAGTTGGCCCCAGAACAAAAGCGATACATTAGTCATTGGAAAAGTAGTTACTTGCTCCTTATATAACACCCTATAGTTCACCCCACAGTTTGCATTTACTTTAAGTGATAATACACAAACAAGACTTCTGAAAAAAAAGTTATGTTAAAGAGACAGTAAAGTTAAATGGATTGAAGCAACTTTCCAATTTACTTCTAATTTTGTTTAGTTATCTTGGTATTGTTTGTTAAAGAGTAATCCTTTGTGAGTTTAGGAGTGTGCACATTTATTTAGCCGTCTGGCAGAAGTGTTTTTTTAACAATGTTTACACATTGTTGCAAATACACATTGCTGCCATAGACTAAAGACACATGCACACTCCTAAGCTACTATCAGTGTACCTAGGTCTACTCTTTAACAAATTATATAAAAAGAATGCAGCTAATTTGATAACAGAGGTAAACTGGAAAGTGAACACTTTGGCCCAGGTTACAAGTGGAGAGCTATCAATAGCACAAGAATATCGCACAATCTGATAATACAATTCAATGGTAAAAAAGAATTACCAGAGAAAATTAGAGCAGCCGGCATTTTTCTAGCGCACCCTATTCTTTTAATGTATAGCGCGACCATGGTAAACACTACTCAAATTACAAGTGGTAAGTTATGTGTCGTACTTGAGCACAACACGAAAAAATGCTAAAAAAGCTTCTTCTGAACCAGCTTTTGATAGGAAAGTCCTTCCGGCAGTTGTTTCTATTCATTAAATATTGTTGTGTATATATTTTTTCAGCATAAAATAATATTAAATAAATAAATATTGAGATAATGTTAAAAAAGTGATAAAAAGGAGAAGAGAAAAAAGATCTATAGCTAAACTTTAACTAATCTTTTGTTCTACCCTCATTACTCATGGACTCCCCAGCTTGGGTATTAGTTTCCCAGAAGTAATGGATCGTGGACTCTCATAACCTTTAGTAAAGAAAATATCATTTATGCTTACCTCCTAAATTCATTGCTTCTATGGTGGTGAGAGTCCAGTAGACCCCACCCAATTATTTTTGTATGCACATCTTTTTTTCCTGCTCCTTTTTTCTTGCCTTCATTCTTTCCCTACCTTTCTTCTTTTTCTTGCTTGGTTATGTCAGACTAGTTTCCAATAAGTTGTTTTAAGGGCTCTTGGAGTTTTGGGAACCTATATGTATCCATGTGTGTGTAGATATGTATGTGGGTAAAGGAAAGGAAAGTTCGGAGGCGGTATCCAAGGTAATTTAAAAAGTCAATACTTTATTCGAAAAGTTAAAAGCAGTGGTTTCCAAAAAAAAAGTGCAGTGTTAGACGGTGTGCCCAGTCTAACGCGTTTCAGCCATTCAGGCCGTACTCATAGACTGTTAGGGTACACCGTACTTACAAACAATATATACAGGTGCATATTATACAATTAATTGCATTAACCAATTAAAAACAGTAATTGCTAACAAGCACTGGAAGAGATTTTATTAACTCTATCATGACATTCTATCATGATTGTTTAATATAAAACAATAGTGGCAGATAATAATGATTAAAGTATTTTGAAATATTTTGAAAAGCCACTGGTAACCATATTTTTGTGTATTTCTAAATTGAGAAACCCTTGTTTGTCTGACTACATTTGCTTAGATCGAGCACTATCATAAACTTGAAGTGTATATATGTTAATGCTCATACAAAAAGTTGCTTAGAATAAAACTTAGCATTCTTATTTGATATATAATTATAACAATCTGTTTATAATATTACCATTGTATGCATAACATAATTGGTGCTGGTGTATAGATCTATATTCTATTTTAATTACCAATATAACATTAGACTTTAGCATTGTCACAAATATTGTGTCCTAACCAAATAAAGGACATTGTGACAATTTTCTGTAAAGATTCTATGATTATCGTTAAAATGCTAACTAATATTACAGATTATATATGGGCTCATAAAGAGGACTCCCTTTTTAACAAATGCTATTATTGCCAAAAATTAACCAAATCAAACCTGGAGTTAAAGCCTAGAGGTGTTTTTGTTTTTAAACACCAAATCCAATATACCTCTCTTTTGCTTAAAATTTTATCTAGATCTCTTCCTCTAGGTGATAAAGATACTTTTTCTACAATTGTCCATTTAAGTGCTTCAGTATTCCTCATGTGTTTTTCAATGAAATGTTTGGTGATGGGTAACAATTTGTCTTCTCGTTTTTTACTTGATTCAGTGTCTACTGTAATGTTGGAAATATGTTCTCTTATGCGTGATCTTGTTTCTCTTAAAGTTTTTCCTATATATTAAAGATTACATTGTGTGCATTCTATAAGGCAGGGGTGTCCAAACTTTGCTCTCCAGAGGTTTTAGAACTACATTTCCCATGATGCTCAGCTAGATAAAATGCTGGCTGAGCATCATCGGAAATGTAGTTCCAAAACCTCTGGAGAGCAAAGTTTGGACACCCCTGCTATAAGGTATACCACTCCCTTGGTCCTGCAGTTTACATAAGTGTTGATGTCATAGTTATTACCTGTAACTGAGGATGTGAAGGTTTTGCCTGTCTTAGCATGTTTACAAGCTATGCAGTCCTTAAAGCTGCACTTGTGTAACCCCTTTACTTCTAACCAAGTGGATTGTTTAATGATGTTTTTAGGTACAGACGGGGAAATAATGTTGCCTAGTGTTTTGCCTCTATGGTAAACAAATTTGACCTGTTTCTGTAAGTTAATATCAAAACATTCTTCCGCAGTGAGCATCGGCAGATGTTTCTTGATAATGTCACATACTTTGTAAAATTGATTCAAATATTGTGTTATAAATTGTATATTGAAATCTCCCTTTTGTGTGAATTCTCTTTTTGATTTTGTAGTTGTCTTATCCTGTAAAAGTGTATCTCTATCTATTTTTGATACAGAAAGTTTAGCATTCCTAATAGTAGTGTTGTTGTAACCTCTTTCTTTTAGATCTTGGTCAAATTTCGTGGCTTCCTCTTCATAGATCTTATTATCAGTGCAGTTCCTCTTAAACCTCAGGTATTGACCCTTCGCTATGGCCTTGAATGTGTGTGATGGGTGGTTACTTTTAGCATGTAATAATGAATTTTTCGATATCTTCTTTTTATATATTCTTGTTTCTGTCTTTGATTCTAACACATTACCAACTAAGGTGAGGTCTAAATAATTTATTTCTCTATCATGTACTTCATTTGTGAATTTAATCACTGTGTCAGAAGTTTTTACATAATGTAAGAAATTTTCCAAATCTGTTATGTCCCCCTCCCACACAATAAGCAAGTCGTCAATATATCTCTTATATAAAGAGATGTTATGTTTGAAGGGCTTGCCATCTCCATAGATGCGGCACAGCTCCCACCAACCCATGAATAGGTTGGTGTAGGAGGGGGCAAACTTGGCCCCCACAGCTGTGCCGCATCTCTGGAGATAGAAACCCCCCTCATAACTAAAATAATTATGAGTCAGTAAGAATTCAATGATCTTAATCACATATTCCTGAAAATTTTGACTAAGGTTGCTCCTGTGTGAGAGGAAGAATTTGACTGCCTGAAGGCCTTTCTCGTGGGGTATACAACTAATTCTAGGACCAGGGGTTGTAAGATAGAGTCAACCCATTCTGATATTGGCTCCAGCAAAGAGCCAACACCTGAAACAATCGGACGCCCTGTAACATTTTCTAAACTCTTATGTACTTTTGGGAATATGTGAAAAATAGGAGTTTGTGGATGTTTCACCATTTGAAAATCATGTGTTTGTCTATCTATAAATCCATGGAACAAACCCTCATCTAAGAGGTGTGATAACTGATGTTTAAATGTATTTAACGGATTGTCAGATAGTCTGATATATGTATCGGTGTCCATGGCTCTTGGAGTTTTGGGAACCTATATGTATCCATTTGTGTGTAGATATGTATGTACACATACATACCTACACAAACATATGAACACATAGACACATAGATACATACAAACAAATTTCTTCCATTTTTTTTTTAATGCACCTTTGGGTTATCAGTCAACGAATACGAGGACATAATTTTTCTAGCGCATCTCATTGTCAAGATAAGTTTTTTTTTCAATGTGTGATTTTTTTCTGTGCTGCATTTAGACGTACTGTACCTTTATGGAGGCTTAGGAGATCAATTAGGCCTTAATTGCAGTATATTAGCTCTGTGTTTGTAGCATGTGGTTGCGTGTGTATTGTTACTGAAGCTCATGACAGCAATTGGCCTCTGCCCAAGAGAGAATTTGAGAAACTTCCTTCCATGGCTAAGGGACTGCCAGTCCAGCCTTGATGGTTGACATAAGCCACGACTGTGACATTGTCTGACTGAAACTGGAGAAAAGATTCTCCTTTCAGAAGAGGCCAAGCTTTAAGAGCTCTAAAAATTGCACAAAGTTCTAAGATGTTTATAGGCAACCTTGCCTCCTAAGGAGCCCAAACTTCCTGTGCTGTCAGAGACCCCCAAACAGCTACCCGTCCTTAAAGACTTGCATCTGTAGTGATTACAGACCAAATAGGATGAGCAAAAGAAGTCCTCTGCATAATAAGCTGATGATCCAGCCACCAAGACAGGGACTGTCTTGTCTTGAAATACAGAAAAATCTTCTGAGACAACAGGGTATGATCCCTGCATCATTGTCGAAGCATACCAAGCTGAAGTGGTCTGATATGAAAACGTGCAAATGGAATGGCATCTGATGTCGCAATAATAAAATCTAGAACATCCATACACGGAGCAACAGTAGAAAACTGGAGAGATTGAAGATTTTGACAGGCTGAAACCAATTTCAGTCTTATTTGAACTGTTAGATTATGGAGAATGATGTACTAAACAGTCAGCGAGCTACCCGCAACAAATCTTGCGTCAAAACTCGCAAACTGATATGTACAAAGCCGTCAATTATGTTAAAACTTGCATCTTTAAAATTGCGAGCGTACTTATCCGCCAAACCTCGCTACCTCTCCATTTTTCACTGTAATTAGACACATTTGACCACGAACTCGCCAAAAACGAATGTACTAAAAAATCTATTTGTCCGCTCGCGTCAATCTCCGCCCCCACCTCGTTATTTTTGCCTCGCCACCTTTTAGGTGGCGGGCAAGCTACAAAACAATAGGAAAGTCAATGTAGACGCCAGTATAACAACCCTATTATTGTACAATCCCTTATACATATATGCGACATAAATGATTACAGTATTTGGGGCCTAAATGGCCTATATGGATTCAGATACGGAAGCGTAAGAAGTCAGATCATGTTATTTTTAAGAAATATATATTGGAGACAATGAGCTATCATAATTTAACAAACATTTTTGCGTCAATTATGTTGTACATTTACCTCTTAAATCACTGTCACAATCATCCGTTATGCCAGTGATGATCTCTGGTCCCAGACGCTGAACAAGCTTCTGCTCATAATCATTGAGGTCTGCCACATATGCTGGTCCACCTCCGGTAGCACGTGCCAAATTTTTTTCTCTGGCCAGTTTAGCTTTTGCGAAACGTATAATGTCGTTTTACGCTTCTTCAGCTGATCGACATCCTTTGTTCCTGGACCCTGGGCACTAACAGCATCGCTGATCCTTTGCCAGATCTGCTTCCTTCTAGAAAAATTTGTCTGTTTGACACGACATCCAAACAAATAATCATAAGAGTCAATAATCATGTCAATCAAAACGACGTTTTGCTGATGAGAAAAGTGAGGATTCTTGGATTTTGAAGCGGTTTCAGATCCAGATGAAGCCATATCGAATTTGTAAATAAAGATCACAAAAAATAACGCTCTGTAATCACTCTCCCAAAATTTTGGAACAATAATAAAGTTGTTTACAAAAGTTGTACTTTTATAGGAACAAAATTCTATTCCCACGACTACTATGACGTTCGTGACACCTTGCATGTCACGTGTTAACAATTGGCCAGACAATTCAACTGAAAGTTAAGTACATCAGCTTAGTCGCGGCGAGCGAGGCGTCAAATTTATCAATATTCCGCCACTGCTCGCGGCGGGCTAGACGTGTCTATTTATTGTGGGATTATTAGTACATAGCAACAGCGGACACCATTTCGCCCGCGGCGAGTAATGGCGAGTTTAGCCGCGTCTACAATGACGGATGAATAGACGGCTTAGTACATGGAGCCCTGAGTCTGGAACACCAGGAAGGAAACCCTTGTCTTAGTAACCAAAGAACTCTTCAACAAATTGATCCTTCATCCATGATGTTGAAGAAACAACAACAATCTGTTGGTGTGAGATTCTGCTAAATGAAAAGATGGAGTTAGTACCAAGATATTGTCCAGGTAAGGAAACACAGTTATTCCTTGGCTTCTGATGACCGACAACAGAACCCCAAAAACCTTTGTAAAGATCCTTAGAGCTGTAGCCTGACCAGACGGAAGACCAACAAACTAAAAATGCTTGTCTAGAAAAGCAAACCTCAGAAACTGAAAATGATCTTTGTTTGAGCATCCTTTAAATCTATTGTGGACATAAACTGTCCTTGCTCAATGAACATTTGAGATCTTACCCTGAAAGAGTCCAAGAATCTGACACATTCTGAAACCATGCCTCCTGAAAGAGACTTAACCTGCCACCTACCAGAGGATCTGGATTGGGGGTTGCACTTTCATGCAGACTTGGAAACAGGAGTGGCCTGCTTAGGCCTGTTCCAATTGGAGCTTGGTTTCCAACCTGAGGTATCCTGCTTAGCTGCTTATATTATAGCCCTTTGCAATCAAACACATGGCCATATATCATATTATACCTTTGAACCCTTATAAATATTTTTTATTGATATTTATGTGAATAATTTTATCATATACTGTTTATATGACTGTAATTTTAAATGTATTTATGTTGTGCTTGGTGCAACATTTTTTTAACTCACTACCCTTTACGCAAGGTTTTTGTCTAATACAACGAGCATGAAATGTGAATGCGCTCTCACATTTACTTTCAACTTGTAATCTGAGCGCACTTTAACGCATCCATAATATTCTTATATTGCACTATAATGATAGCACACCACTTGTAATCTAGCCCAAAATTTGCTTAGAAAACATCAGAATTTGATAGTGTCTTTTTTTACTAGTGATAATATACACAAAACCAGTAAATGTTAAATATTGTAAAAAAGTGAGAGTTTATGTATTAATTTAGTATTCTGTTCATTGCTTTCAGGTTTCATGATGACTGATGACATGTAAGCAATGCAGATATTATATCTCATGTCTCTGTGAATGCAGAGACTATTCTGAATGGCTAAACATCTTTCTATACCATTATTAATTCAGAGGAAGAAGTGCTAACAAATAAAGGATGATGAGCTATGTAATACTGACTTTCTAAAAATAAAGTAAAATAAAACATAACTTTCAATGGTAACAAAAGTGAAATGGATAAGACAGCTTTAGAGTCAGATTGTCTGAAGCTGACAGATTAAAAAGACACCCATGAGCTCTGCCCTTTCTGGTAAATGTATCAAATTGTATTAGTTATATATTAGTTTATATAAGTAGAAATAAAAGGTGCTTTAAAAAGTATTATTGCCAAGCGGCTTCCCCAAACAGTAAATTTAACTCCAAGAAGAAAAATAAAGTCCACTGTATCATAAATACATAAGACAGTAGCAAAGCCAGTGGGCAATTTAAAAAGACAATCTGATTCCTCCCCCTGAGAAACAGATTGTGGGGACAGAGTGACTCTAAAGCTGCCTTATCCATGTATCTAATTAAAAGTTACAGTTTATTTTGTTGCTGTATTTACTTTTTAGTGCTGGATATATACTTTTCTTGTTATTTTTGCAATTATTCCTAGTAGACATAGAACTTTGTATCTGAGTTTTTCACTGTGTGCAGCACTCCACTGATAGATGTCTAATGAATAAAGTGACAGAAAAGTCAAAAATAAAGGGACACTGAACTCAAATCAGCAAGAACAACCCAAGTTGTTTACCAAAAATGGGCCGTCATCTAAACTTACATTCTTGCATTTCAAATTAAGATAGTAAGAGAATTAAGAAAATTTGATAATAGGAGTAAATTAGAAAGTTGCATAACGTGGGGAAGCTGGAGCTCTTAGTTGCAGATAAGGCTTATGATTGTATCAGTATAACTGGAAACTGGTGGGGTTATTCACATGACTGGACAGTTGACTTAGAGGGTTATACTTTATTTAGGAGAGACATGAGTAGTAAAATGGGAGGAGGAATTTGCATGTATATTAAACCTGACCTTAAACCTACAATAAGTGAAGATATTTATGATACGGGTGATAATGTAGAGACCCAGTAGGTGGAAATAAAGAGTGGGGGGAAAAATCTTAAAATAATATTACTAGGAATACTGGGTCTTGTTCTTCTTAATATTTATATTAATGAGTTGGAGCAAGAATGAAATAGCAACATCTCTATTTTTGCAGATGATACAAAGGTGTGTAAGGTCATTAGGTCAGTGCAGGATAAAATTGCTTTACAAGGGGATCTATTAAAATTAGAAGAATAGGCAGGTAAATGGAAAATGAGATTTAATACTGATTATTATTATTATAGCTGAATTCATTCCATTGAAATTTGGTAGTTTAATTGACATAGCATTAGCATGTTTTGGATACAATCAGTTCAAATAGAAACTTCTTTTAACCCCTTAATGACCACAATGTACCCTATATGTCACTGGTTGTTAAGGGTTTTTTCAGGACATAACAGCACAAGTCTAGCAAGAACTCGCTATTAATTCCCTCCCTCCAGCAGGCTTTGTGGAATAGAGCAGTCTCAACGCTGGTGGCAAGACCGCAATATAAAACAATCAAGTCCCAAAAAAAGGCCAGCGACATACAGGGTACGTCGCTGGTCCTTAAGGGGTTAAAGGTTAAGGCACCAAGCTTATCTACAAGCAATGGTAGTCCATTAAATAAGTGTCGGCATCATGATATGAGATAGAGCCCATCGACACACACCTCCAATTGTAGTTTTCCTGGAGTGGAAGAATGATGTCCTTAAAATTAGGTTGTAGTAAATTTGTTGGATAACACGTATGATGACTAAACAGCGGTTATCATGTTTATGGGTTAGTAAAATGTGAGTCAAATTAATATATATATATATATTGCTTCAAAATCAACTACTCCAGCAAATTAGGACAGTTCTCTCTGTTTTAAAAGATAACAATTCAAATTGACAGGTACATTACCAAAACTTCAGTGGGACTGAAATCCACAACATAGGCAACAGTTAGCAAGTACTCTGAGTGATGTACAATAAGAATTTGTTACATTTTCCTAAAATTATTTGAAGACGAATTAGATATACAGATTCTTTGTTATGGGAACAAATCAATATAATTCTGATGGCCAATGGTATTTATACACATATTGTCATAATAATATCTGGTTATGGGCCAGATTACAAGTGGATCGCTAATTAATGCTCCCGCTTGAGCGTTAACTGCACTAGAAGTTCGACTTTTTGCATGCGTCAGGTTATTATGAGTCAAAAGTAAACTGTTTTCGCTTTCACGTTAACCAGAGGAGCGCAAAAAGCCAAAGTTAGAATATTGCGTGCTCGTTCATGTGTTCCCCCATAGAATTCAATGCAGAAAAAAGTGGAAAACAACACTAATAACAATACTCTCACACAAACCCGATTGCATATTCTCATGTGCGCTAACCCGACATACAAAATATGAATATTTCACATTCCAATGTTCTTCACATACAAGATAAATATTGTTTTTTTGGTACAATTAGTATTTATACCTCTCTCTCTCTCTCTCTCTCTCTCTCTCTCTCTATATATATATATATATATATATATATATATATATATTTTGTAGAAGGCCAGCATTCGCGGTTTTAAATTATCTACCCAGGCTGCTTCCAAGACATGAGTATACGTAGAAGATAAAGGATGCACTCACTAGGATTTCAAATCATTACCTTTATTTAGTTGTAACATGTCGGGGTGTTAACCCCTTCGTCAGACATCAAAAAATAACAACCATTTACTTACCCCCACCGTGCCTTTTAAACACACTCAAGTGCTCCAGAACCGAATCGCAACCAGAAGTGCCACTCCCACTGGCTGACGTCATCAGACGGCGACCAGGCAGCTGGACTCCCCTGTGCTAAATAACAAAGTGATAAAGCAACACATATAACAAATAATACAGCTAGTTCAGGCAGGTACTGGTCTAACAATAACACTAAACATTAGGTAGGCTTAGATCAGAGTGATTGGATGGACTTGCCAACTCAGCATTACACAGGTGACAGCCGGGTTGCCATAGCAACCGCACAATACAAACCACCCGCATGATCATAAGATCACCAAAAAGAGGGTATGGCTAGAGCAGCCAATCACATCCCTGACAAGGTCCGGTCCTCTAATGTATTCCAGAAAACAGACAAGGTGTTCTCCTTGCAAAAAAAATCCTTATTTTATTGTATACAAAAGGAACAGGAACAAACAAAGTCACAACGTTTCGGGGCCGTGCCCCTTAATCATGTGATAACATCACTCATTACACACCTGTGTTTTATAGGCAAATACCTGGGAGTTTTAACCCTTACATTCTCAGATCTTCACATAATATGTATATAGCGCCATCTTGTGTCACAATAAGTGTGAATGAAAAATTTAAAAACAACAGTTAAGAGGCCTCAAAAAACTATGATATATTTAAATATATATACTTAATATCAAAATTGATAATATATATTGTAATAATGTAACAACTATCAACCACAGTGGATTAGCCTAAATAGGTAGATTTTATAGATACAATAATAAATGGCTTATTATTACTAAAAATAAATCACAAACAGTGTACAATTAGCAGTATACTTATATCACTTCAGAATCAGCAACAATCAGATCTCATAGAGATCTAAGATACAGAATATAAAAGCAACAATTAAGTTACATAAAATAATAAACAAAAATAATAACAAGTTACTTAACCAAAGAAAATTTGACTTAAATAGTAACTTAAGGGTCCAATCAATAAAAGGGGGTCCAATCAATCTCTCTATTCATGCCCTTAGGTTCCAGGGTATCGAGCTTAAAGATCCAAAATGTTTCACGCTGTTTGAGCAATAGCTCCCTATTACCCCCACGCCTGGGGGTGCGAATTTGCTCGATAACCTGGAACCTAAGTTGGTTGACCTGATGACCTGCAGATAGAAAATGGTGGGCTACAGGGGCAGATTGTACCTTGCATCTAATTTTGCTTTTATGTTC
The DNA here is from genome assembly GCF_027579735.1 of Bombina bombina. Taxonomy (NCBI): domain Eukaryota; kingdom Metazoa; phylum Chordata; class Amphibia; order Anura; family Bombinatoridae; genus Bombina; species Bombina bombina. The sequence continues at coordinate 334,411,826 of NC_069500.1, read as the reverse complement.
TGTAATGCGGTCCCCTATGCGTCTAGTTGACTCCCCCACATAGACACGCCCACAAGGGCATTTGATGAGATAGACCACGAATTTCGTGTTACAAGTAAAAAAATCTCTGTAAATAAATTTATAACCAGTGTGTGGGTGTGAAAAATGGGGACTTTTAATAATAGACCCACAATTGCTGCAGCCTAGACATGGAAAACAACCTAGGTTTTTCTTAGGGATGTAAGTCTGCCTAGAGGTTTTACTGGGACCCAAATCAGCTTTGACTAGAATATCACGTAGATTCTTAGACCTTTTAAATGCGGGCATAGGAAATTGCTGAAATTCTTTTATCTCTGTATTGCATCTCTGTAAAATGCCTCAATGTCGGCGAATAATTTTTGTAATTAATTTACTCTGTCTGCAATATTCAGAGACAAAAGTCATTCTGCTTTGGTCAGTTTTAGTAGGTTTAGATTTCAAAAGATCTTGTCTCTGCAAAGGTAAAACATCCTGAATAGTTTTAGTAAACAAATCTAGGGGATAACCACGTTTCAAGAACTTATCACCCATTTCTTTTAATCTCAATTTAGAAGTGTCATCATTAGCCACAATTCTCTTGACACGTAGCATCTGACTTCGTGGTAAGGATTTAACAAGAGATGGGTGATGAGCGCTGTTAAAGCTCAAAAGGCTATTACGGTCATAGGAATTCATATAAATATTGGCATAATTAGGGGCAACGTTGGAGCCCATGGCAGTACCCTGCAATTGGAGAAAGAAAGAATCTTCAAATAAAAAGTAGTTGATATATAAAATAACCTCCAATAGCTGTAAAAGAAAGTCAATCCTGTCAGCCAAATAGACACCTTTAGACTGTAAAGCATTCCTAACTCTTGGGTTACGTAATAAGAGCAATTTCATACCCTATAGTACTAATCATAGTGTTGAAACGTTTGAGAAATTAGTATTATCTGATTTTGACAAAATGCGATCATTCAGCACAAGGCAATCTATTAAATCTAAGGGTATGTGTAACCCAACGTCGCCCCTAATTATGCCAATATTTATATGAATTTTTATGAGGAAAAATTTGTATTTGAACATCCACTTTTTCATCAGTATGGCGCCACTTGGTGGCGCTATAGTGATGATATTTTTGGGGTTTGGCTGGGCGACGTTGGGGCCCTGGAGTCTTTTGTTGCTGATCTTAATTCATCTACCACTAATATTACGCTTACTTTGGTCAGCAGTGAAACTAAAATCGATTTTTTTGGATGTGTCAGTATTTAAGAATGGTAATGGTTTCCTTACTGACATTTACACAAAGAAAACTGACCGTAATAGCCTTTTGAGCTTTAACAGCGCTCATCACCCATCTCTTGTTAAATCCTTACCACGGAGTCAGATGCTACCTGTCAAGAGAATTGTGGCTAATGATGACACTTCTAAATTGAGATTAACAGAAATGGGTGATAAGTTCTTGAAACGTGGTTATCCCATAGATTTGTTTACTAAAACTATTCAGGATGTTTTACCTTTGCAGAGACAAGATCTTTTGAAATCTAAACCTCCTAAAACTGACTAAAGCAGAATGACTTTTGTCTCTGAATATTGCAGACAGAGTAAATTTATTACAAAAATTATTCGCCGACATTGGGGCATTTTACAGAGATGCAATACAGAGATAAAAGAATTTCAGCAATTTCCTATGCCCGCATTTAAAAGGTCTAAAAATCTACGTGATATTCTAGTCAAAGCTGATTTGGGCCCCAGTAAAACCTCTAGGCAGACTTACATCACTAAGAAAAACCTAGGTTGTTTTCCATGTCTAGGCTGCAGCAATTGTGGGTCTATTATTAAAAGTCCCCATTTTTCACATCCACACACTGGTTATAAATTTATTTACAGAGATTTTTTTACTTGTAAAACGAAATTCTTGGTCTATCTCACCAAATGCCCTTGTGGGACTGTCTATGTGGGGGAGTCAACTAGACGCATAGGGGACCGCATTACGGAACATAAAAGCAATATTAGATGCAAGGTACAATCTGCCCCTGTAGCCAACCATTTTCTATCTGCAGGTCATCAGGTCAACCAACTTAGGTTCCAGGTTATCAAGCAAATCCGCACCCCCCAGGCGTGGGGGTAATAGGGAGCTATTGCTCAAACAGCGTGAAACATTTTGGATCTTTAAGCTCGATACCCTGGAACCTAAGGGCATGAATAGAGAGATTGATTGGACCCCCTTTTATTGATTGGACCCTTAAGTTACTATTTAAGTCAAATTTTCTTTGGTTAAGTAACTTGTTATTATTTTTGTTTATTATTTTATGCAACTTAATTGTTGCTTTTATATTCTGTATCTTAGATCTCTATGAGATCTGATTGTTGCTGATTCTGAAGTGATATAAGTATACTGCTAATTGTACACTGTTTGTGATTTATTTTTAGTAATAATAAGCCATTTATTATTGTATCTATAAAATCTACCTATTTAGGCTAATCCACTGTGGTTGATAGTTGTTACATTATTACAATATATAATATCAATTTTGATATTAAGTATATATATTTAAATATATCATAGTTTTTTGAGGCCTCTTAACTGTTGTTTTTAAATTTTTAATTCACACTTATTGTGACACAAGATGGCGCTATATACATATTATGTGAAGCTCTGAGAATGTAAGGGTTAAAACTCCCAGGTATTTGCCTATAAAACACAGGTGTTTAATGAGTGATGTTATCACATGATTAAGGGGCACGGCCCCGAAACGTCGTGACTTTGTTTGTTCCTGTTCCTTTTGTATACAATAAAATAAGGAATTTTTTGCAAGGAGACCACTTTGTCTGTTTTCTATATCATTGCTAGCAAGTTGGCAGTTACTTGCACCGGTCTCCTGCCTCCTGGGTTCCTGTGCTGGATACTACTGTGCTTTGGACCTCTAATGTATTCCAAACAGAAATGACAACACCAAACCCGGGGGGCGTGGGGGTTGACACAAAACCAAAACAAAACGAAAGAGCAAAAAAGGCACAAAGCAAACAGTAATACACACAACTAACATGTGTAAAAGTCTCATAGGTTATGCAATAAACAGTACATCAGGCTAGATATGCGGTTGAATACACACTTCAATATTGAAACAAATATGCACTTACAAAATGCAGATAGACAGATCCCAGGGAAGCTAGCACGAGAATTATAAATATAGGGGTAGAATGTTCCCACTATAATAGATAGAATCTTAGGCTAGTTAAACAACCTCACAATAGCACAGCATCAGAGCCATTAAAGGACTAGTCAACACAGTAGATTTGCATAAGCAACAAATGCAAGATAACAAGACAGTGCAATAGGACTAAGTCTGAACTTCAAATGAGTAGTAGATTTTATTTCTGACAATTTTAAAAGTTATGTCTATTTCCACTGCCCCTGTGCCATGTAACAGTCATCAGCCAATCACAAATGCATACACGTACCATGTGACAGCCATCAGCCAATCACAAATGCATACACGCCTATTCTGTGAATTCTTGCACATGCTCAGTAGGAGCTGGTGACTCAAAAAGTTTAAATATAAAAATTCTGTGCACATTCTCTTAATGGAAGTAAATTGGAAAGCTGTTTAGAATTGCATGCTCTATCTGAATAAGGAAAGTTTAATTTTGACTTGAGTGTTCCTTTAAACAGAAAGAAAATAAAACAAAAAGAAAAAACAACAACAATAAAATGATAAATGCAAAAATAAAGGAAAAGAAGACAAAACCAAAATAACTCTACAATGTCAAATAATGATATACAATATCACGACAAACAAAACAATACAGTATTCCCAGTGTATTCCACACCAGAGAGGGAGGTAATCCACATTAGGAAATACAACTATAAAAGAATGGACTCCAATGTTCTCTGAACCTAATTAAAGAACCCAATTAAAGAAAGCAAAACCAATCCAGCTGTGAATTCAGGTCATTGGGGGTCATAGTGCCCAATCTGTACATCCACCTGGCTTCCGTCTGGAGTAGGACTTTACCCCTATCCTCCCCTCGTGGGAGGGGCAGGATATGGTCAATAATGGTGTATTTAAGGTTAACCCCCGTATGTCCCTTTTGGACAAAATGCCTTGCCACTGGTTGGTCTGAAGTCTGTATGGCCAGTCTTATAGCTGACCTATGATTGGCCATTCTGGTCCTCAAGTCGTCTGTGGTCTTCCCTACATAAAAGAGGTCGCAAGGACAGTGTAGGAGATAGACCACATGTAGTAAGTCTGAATTGTGTATAAACTTCATCTTCATAGTAGGGTGTGTAAAATATTGGCCCGTCTGCAGAGCACTGCAGGTGGTGCATCCAAGGCACCTGAAACAGCCAGGTTTCTTGGTGCCCAGCCAGGTTTTCATCTGGTAACTGGACCTAGGATCTGTTTTCACTAACATATCACGCAGTGATGTCGCTCTCCTGTAACCAATTCGTTGTGGCCTCATCTGTCCGAACGGAAGGGTAGGGTCACTTTTCAGAATATCCCAGTGTTTGTCCAAGGCATTTCTGATGTCTTTCTTATCGCTCGTAAATTTAGTAATGAAGGTGAGTTGTTCCTGCGGTGTCTTAGTCTTGGCCACGGTCAACTCTTGTATCTGTTGGTCCAATAATTTTGGTGGGTATCCTCTTTGTTGGAACCGCATATACATCTCCTCAATCTGAGTTGAAGCCTTGTCATCATTTTGAAATATTCCCATGTCTGTTTGTCCAGATAGTCCCCTTCATAAACCTCCAGCAATAATACATCATTTTGTCCCTTGAAGCTCCTTGCAGGGTCAGCTGTCAGGCATATATAGGTGTTTGTGTCACTGAGTTGTCTAATGATTTCCAGCTTATAGTGATCATAGTTCTGCAGAACTATCTCACCACCTTTGTCCGCCTGGCGGATCACAATCGATGCTTGCTCTTATAGTGCCTTTAATGCCATTTGCTCCTCACGGGATAAGTTGTTGTGTGTCCAGTAGTTGTTCTTCTTGATGTCCATTTCTATCTATGAACCAGTCTCAAAAATGTTTTGATGCTAGCTGGAAACGGTTCTTAGAGTTTTATCTCCATCCTGTTGTATAGGGAAAAAGTCCCTAAGCCTCAAGTTCCATTGGAATTGTTGTAAATCCACGTACAAATCGAACTGGTCCATTTTCTGTGTTGGAATAAAGGATAAACCCTTGCTCAAAATATCCTTTTCAGTGGTGGACAGTGCAAAGGAACTTAAGTTAATCACTATATCTTCTTTTATTACTGCGGGGGTCTTGGGGGTTTTTGCTTTGTAGCCCCCACATCTGGGGTGAGGTCTCGTCCTCCCCCGTTTTTTGAATGTGTAGTTACTCCTGTTTGCTCCGTTGGTCTATTGTCTGGTATCTGGATAGAGGTCTCCCCTTCTGAGGCCGAACCTGAGCTGTCCACCGTCTGTAGACTCTTTGGCTTTTTATAACAAAATCTTCTTTGTTGTATGCCAGTCTGTTCATGTTGTCCTTCTGGTCTAGGGGTGAGCCACAGGTAAACCCTTTTGTCCCTGTAGTCATTCGTCACAACCTCCAACTTGTGGTTTTTAAACTCTATCAACTCCTGTTCATATGTATTCACCTGGTACCCCAGTTTCTTCAGCCAGTCCTCTGTAGTATCATGTTGGAGTTTCTGCAGATTTATATTCTCATATTTGCCATCTCTGCTTTTGTCGCTTGTAACAAACGTCCCACCTCCTGGATTACCAATAGTATTAAGTTCAGGGAACATTTGTTCAGAATGTTGCACCAACACTTACAAAAGGCTTTGTTGTTAAGTCCAAATGTAGGGATATTTTTAATACAAAACCCCCGAGGTACATTGCTTTTTCTATAATACTCAGAGAGATATGCCCCCATGAAGGGCTAAATCTTTTTCTCTTTTCTTCAGTTTCAACAGATGTGTGTAGATAAAAGCTGGTTTGTTAGTCATAGGCCCAATTAAAAGGGCATCAAAAAGAATACCCTTGGCATCCTCCTCCGTGAATTGGAACACACTGGCCCCAGGTATGGTGTCTGCTGTTGCCACCACATCAGATATGCTATCCTCCATGCCAACTGCCTGTAATATACAATCCCTTCACCAGTGTAATAGTAAGGGCTCCATGTACGAAGCAGCGAAAGCTGCTCCGGAGCCTTTGCGGGGCAGGTTCGCATATGCGAGCCTGCTTCCCGCAATGTAAGAAGCAGCGGTCATTAGACCGCTGCTTCCTACGCCACCTCTTAGGTGGCGAAGCAAAATCACAGAGAGCTCGCTCGCTCTCGGTGATTGACAGCCCCTTCAGTCGCGTGATTGGTCGCGCGACTGAAGGGGTGGGCATTACACACTCCGCTGAGTGTGTAATGATACATACGGGCAAGCGGATCAATAGATCCGCTGCCCGTGTGTAGCGGAGGCGGGCAGACAGCTTCGCGAGTTAAGAAGCTGTCCGCCCGCCTCTTAGTACATGGAGCCCTAAATCAGTGAATCAGTGTGTACCCCTGCTACTCTAGCAGGGACAATTATTTATGGAGAGAAACTTGTGAAATGTCCAAGGTCACACGTGTTTCCAATTGTTCCAGGTGCTGCAGCAAGATAAATGCAGATTTCGTAGAAGGCCAGTATTCATGGTTTTGAGTCATCTACCCAGGGTGCTTCCAAGACATGAGTATAGGTAGAAGATAAAGGATGCACTCGCCAGGATTTCAAATCATTACCTTTATTTAGATATAATGTTTCAGGGTGCTACCCCCTTCATCAGATATAAAAAATAACAACCATTTACTTACCCCCACCGTGCCTTTTAAACCCACTCAAGTGCTCCAGAACCGAGTCGCAACCATAAGTGCCATTCCCACTGGCTGACGTCATCAGGCGACGACCCGGCAGCTGGACTCCCCTGTGCTTTGTGTTTGTATTTATCATTTTAATTTTTGTTGTATTTTCTTTTTGTTTTATTTTCTTTCTGTTTAATGGCTCTGATGCTGTGCTATTGTGAGGTTGTTTAACTAGCCTAAGATTCTATCTATTATAGTGGGAACATTCTACCCTTATATTTATAATTCTCGTGCTAGCTTCCCTGGGATCTGTCCATCTGCATTTTTTAAGTGCATATTTGTTTCAATATTGAAGCGTGCATTCAACCGCATATCTAGCCTGATGAGACTTTGAGACTTTTACACATGATAGTTGCGTGTATTAATGTTTGCTTTGTGTCTTCTTTGCTCATTCGTTTTGTTTTGTTTTTGTGTTTTTCCCCTTGTTTTGCTGTTGTCATTTTTGTTTGGAATACATTAGAGGACCGGACCTTGTCAGGGATGTGATTGGCTGCTCTAGCCATACCCCCTTTTTGGTGATCTTATGATCATGGGGGTGGTTTGTATTGTGTGGTTGCTATGGCAACCTGGCTGTCAGCTGTGTGATACTGAGTCGGCAAGTCCATCCAATCCCTCTGATCCGAGCCTACCTCATGTTAAGTGTTATCCTTAGACTGGTGCCTGTCTGCACTAGCTGTATTATTTGTGATATGTGTTGCTTTATCACTTTGTTATTTAGCACAGGGGAGTCCATCTGCCGGGTTGCCCTCTGATGACTTTGCTCAATGAATTGGATGCACCGGAAGCCAGATTGGTGAAACAAGTAACTTTATTCAAAGAAATCTTTAAAACTGGCTTCCGGTGCATCCAATTCATTGAGCAAAGAAATTTTTGGAAACGGAGGTTTGCACGGCAAAGGATTGGTATCCTGCACGCATTAGTCCACTTACCTCACAAGACGGCTGTGACACGCGATACCGGAAGTGAGGTCTGATGACGTCAGATGCCGAAGGATCGATGGAGACCTGAAGCAAGGTGAGCTAGACAAGTCACTGAGGGTCAATTCCTTGTTTAACACAAGAGGATAGAATTGACACTTACAGTGTGAAGCGGCTCTGCTTCCAGAGGGACGGTCACATTAATATCCTGGCAGAGAGGTAGCAGCCGGTGTCGATGACCAAAACGGAGGTGAGTGGTGAAGACACTATTGAATAGTTCTATACATTATATCTGGAACAGTATTGGTTGTGAGGTAAACCCAAACATTCAAGTTGCGGAGGTAACTTTAAAGTATATATAGGTGCTGACACTGTATGCATGTTGCCCTCTGATGACGTCAGCCGGTGGGAGTGGCGCTTCTGGTTGTGACTCGGTTCTGGAGCACTTGAGTGGGTTTAAAAGGCATGGTGGGGTTAAGTAAATGGTTGTTATTTTTTGATGTCTGACGAAGGGGGTAACACCCCGAAATGTTATAACTAAATAAAGGTAATGATTTGAAATCCTGGTGAGTGCCTCTTCTATGCATTACATGATTCTACATGATTAATGTGTGTATATGTATATATATATATATATCTATAACGAAATAAAGCAAGAAAGGCACTCTCCGTAGTAAACACCAATTTTACTTCAGGTGAACGTTTTCGGGGTTACCCCCATCCTCAGACCTTTATTTCGTTATATTACTATTTAAAGTGCACCCCGGAAGCTGTGTTTCAGTAGTGAGTGTGGGATCCATTTGGAATACTGTATATATATATATATATATATATATATATATATATATATATATATATATATATATATATATATAAACTGTATATATGAAAATCTATTTAGAAATACATAGAACATATTCTCCTATTTGAAGACCATTGAAATGTCAAATATTTACAGTAAATATACAGGGAGTGCAGAATTATTAGGCAAATGAGTATTTTGACCACATCATCCTCTTTATGCATGTTGTCTTACTCCAAGCTGTATAGGCTCGAAAGCCTACTACCAATTAAGCATATTAGGTGATGTGCATCTCTGTAATGAGAAGGGGTGTGGTCTAATGACATCAACACCCTATATCAGGTGTGCATAATTATTAGGCAACTTCCTTTCCTTTGGCAAAATGGGTCAAAAGAAGGACTTGACAGGCTCAGAAAAGTCAAAAATAGTGAGATATCTTGCAGAGGGATGCAGCACTCTTAAAATTGCAAAGCTTCTGAAGCGTGATCATCGAACAATCAAGCGTTTCATTCAAAATAGTCTACAGGGTCGCAAGAAGCGTGTGGAAAAACCAAGGCACAAAATAACTGCCCATGAACTGAGAAAAGTCAAGCGTGCAGCTGCCAAGATGACACTTGCCACCAGTTTGGCCATATTTCAGAGCTGCAACATCACTGGAGTGCCCAAAAGCACAAGGTGTGCAATACTCAGAGACATGGCCAAGGTAAGAAAGGCTGAAAGACGACCACCACTGAACAAGACACACAAGCTGAAACGTCAAGACTGGGCCAAGAAATATCTCAAGACTGATTTTTCTAAGGTTTTATGGACTGATGAAATGAGAGTGAGTCTTGATGGGCCAGATGGATGGGCCCGTGGCTGGATTGGTAAAGGGCAGAGAGCTCCAGTCCGACTCAGACGCCAGCAAGGTGGAGGTGGAGTACTGGTTTGGGCTGGTATCATCAAAGATGAGCTTGTTGGGCCTTTTCGGGTTGAGGATGGAGTCAAGCTCAACTCCCAGTCCTACTGCCAGTTTCTGGAAGACACCTTCTTCAAGCAGTGGTACAGGAAGAAGTCTGCATCCTTCAAGAAAAACATGATTTTCATGCAGGACAATGCTCCATCACACGCGTCCAAGTACTCCACAGCGTGGCTGGCAAGAAAGGGTATAAAAGAAGAAAATCTAATGACATGGCCTCCTTGTTCACCTGATCTGAACCCCATTGAGAACCTGTGGTCCATCATCAAATGTGAGATTTACAAGGAGGGAAAACAGTACACCTCTCTGAACAGTGTCTGGGAGGCTGTGGTTGCTGCTGCACGCAATTTTGATGGTGAACAGATCAAAACACTGACAGAATCCATGGATGGCAGGCTTTTGAGTGTCCTTGCAAAGAAAGGTGGCTATATTGGTCACGGATTTGTTTTTGTTTTGTTTTTGAATGTCAGAAATGTATATTTGTGAATGTTGAGATGTTATATTGGTTTCACTGGTAAAAATAAATAATTGAAATGGGTATATATTTGTTTTTTGTTAAGTTGCCTAATAATTATGCACAGTAATAGTCACCTGCACACACAGATATCCCCCTAAAATAGCTATAACTAAAAACAAACTAAAAACTACTTCCAAAACTATTCAGCTTTGATATTAATGAGTTTTTTGGGTTCATTGAGAACATGGTTGTTGTTCAATAATAAAATTAATCCTCAAAAATACAACTTGCCTAATAATTCTGCACTCCCTGTACTGTACACTATAACACTTTTATTAAATATGAATATTGTATAAATGTGTTTTTACATGGTTTCATCTACTTGACCGCAAACGGCTCCAATATACTCAACTTCTTTGGTCGACCATAGCGAGGCCTGTTCTGAGTGAAACCTGTCCTGTGAAACCGCTGTATGGTCTTGCCCATAGTGCTGCAGCTCAGTTTTAGGGTCCTGGGAATCTTCTTATAGCCTAGGTCATCTTTATGCAGAGCAACAATTCTTTTTTTCAGATCCTCAGAGAGTTCTTTGCCATGATGTGCCATGTTGTGCCATGTTGAACTTCCAATGACCAGTATGAGAGAGTGTGAGAGCGATAACACCAAATTTAACACGCAGAGGGATAGAGGCGTTAGCCCACTAGGACAGGGTGTACATATTAGCACTCTTCATCTTAATTAGCCATAAAATCAAATGATATCAAAGTTAGAAACACCAAAAATTACATATGTGACACAACTAGATCCCCTTAAGAGGGAACATTAACAGATAAAAACCAAAACTTTATTAGTTATATTTAAAAATTGGGAAAGAACAACATTAAAAACTGTGTGAGAAACAGAATGATTGTTAGGTGCTGTATTAATCATACGTGTGGGGGGCACATTGTGGATAACACCCCTCAATTTATCTTTATTCTAGTGGTGTGTTTTGCTTTAATTTCCCACCACATATATTCCTATACACCACTCTACTTTTTTTTTTTTTTTTTTTTTTAAAGCATTTTTATTTGAGGTTCCAAATAAGGCATACAAAAATAAAAAAACAACAAAGTACAAATATCTATTTGACAGTAAACATTGTAAGAGAATTCACAAAGACTATCGTACAAGCAGTATGCCAACAACTTCCTGAATAACACCTAAGGCCACTTTTGGACCCTGTAACCCTTGAGTAACCTTGCAGGAAGTTATATTGATCAGAGGAGACCACGTTTGGGTCCCATATGTCTAACCTCGTTTTTTATTTTAATATCTGTTTGAATAAAACCGGAGAATAATGAATCTTAATTTTCTCACTTTATAAGATATATAACAAAATAATAGTAGTAAGCCTTAAACTATAGGAGCACAGTTGCATCCTTAAGAGATTATATGTATAACTGGGTTATTTAGGCCATAGACAGCATCACAAGTAATAATCTATGGTTAACGTGAGAGCCTTTGAGGGGGAGTTTAGCCTGAATGTTAGGCTCTATCAACAAACTGTCAGAGTGAGACAGTTTTCATTCGAGGGGTTTAATTGGAGTATAAGTGTGCTGTAGGGGAAGTCAGGCCAATTTAAATACCGTGGATATTATTACTAATAAGATACGTGGAACATACTGACGTTTCAGTAAACTTATCCCTAGAGTAGGCTGCTGAAAGCAATTTATCTTCACATACAGCTCTATTGGAGTGTACCCTAAGAGGCATAGTAAATCCTCAGTGATCTTTGATGTGAGAATGTTAGGAGCTTAATGATATGTCTAGTTAAAGTAGGCTGACGTTATTGGGGAGTGGGGACAGTATTATATCCTAGATAACCATTCCAGGATTGGTGTTTTAACAATTTACACTTGCAATGTGAATGAAGTAAGATGGCATAATATATAGAGATAGTAGGAGGTATAAAAAGAAAAATGCAAATATTTACATAGGCTAAACATAACCTAATTGCAGCATAATTGTAAGATAGTATACCTATCCAGGAACTAGGCACATCAGACTATTCTGTCCTCATAAATAGTCCTGGAGATTTAGGGCTTAGTCAGAGATGGGAGCTCAATAGAAAAAAACATGCCTATAAATACACCCCCCACCACACCCACAATTCAATTTAACAAATAGCCAAGAAGTGGGATGATATGAAAGGAGCAAAAGCATCAACAAGGAATTGGAATAATTGTGCTTTATACAAAAAATCATAACCACCATAAAAAGGGTGGGCCCCATGGACTCTTGCCAATATGAAAGAAATGAATTTATCAGGTAAGTTCTTACATAAATTATGTTTTCTTTCATGTAATTGGCAAGAGTCCATGAGCTAGTGACGTATGGGATAGCAAATACCCAAGATGTGGAACTCCACGCAAGAGTCACTAGAGAGGGAGGGATAAAAATAAAGACAGCCAATTCCGCTGAAAAAATAATCCACAACCCGAATCAAAAGTTTTAATCTTTATAATGAAAAAAACTGAAATTATAAGCAGAAGAATCAAACTGAAACAGCTGCCTGAAATACTTTTCTACCAAAAACTGCTTCTGAAGAAGAGAAAACATCAAAATGGTAGAATTTAGTAAAAGTATGCAAAGAAGACCAAGTTGTTGCTTTGCAAATCAACAGAAGCTTCATTCTTAAAAGCCCAGGAAGTAGAAAATGACCTAGTAGAATGAGCCGTAATCCTCTGAGGCGGGGATTAACCCGACTCCAAATAAGCATGATGAATCAAAAGCTTTAACCAAGATGCCAAAGAAATGGCAGAAGCCTTCTGACCTTTCCTAAAACCAGAAAAGATAACAAATAGACTAGAAGTCTTTCTGAAATCTTAGTAGCTTCAACATAATATTTCAAAGCTCTTACCACATCCAAAGAATGTAAGGAATTTTTCAAAGAATTCTTAGGATTAGGACACAAGGAAGGGACAATAATTCCTCTACTAATGTTGTTAGAATTCACAACTTTAGGTAAAAATTTAAATGAAGACAGCAAAACCGCCTTATCCTGATGAAAAATCAGAAAAGGAAACTCACAAGAAAGAGCAGATAATTCAGAAACTCTTCTAGCAGAAGAGATGGCCAAAAGGAACAATACTTTCCATGAAAGTAATTTAATGTCCAAAGAATGCATAGGCTCAAACAGAAGAGCCTGTAAAGCCCTCAGAACCAAATTAATACTCCAAGGAGGAGAAATTGGCTTAATAACAGGCTTGATATGAACCAAAGCCTGAACAAAACAATGAATATCAGGAAGATTAGCAATTTTTCTGTGAAACGGCACAGAAAGAGCAGCGATTTGTCCTTTCAAGGAACTTGCAGACAAAACCTTATCCAAACCATCCTGAAGAAACTGTAAAATCCTAGGAATTCTAAAAGAATGCCAAGAGAATTTATGAGAAGAGCATCATGAGATGTAAGTCTTCCAAACTCGATAATAAATCTTTCTAGACACTGATTTACGAACCTGCAACATAGTAGAAACCTCTATGACTAAGCACTAAGCGTTTAATTTCCATATCATCAAATTTAATAATTTTAGTTCCTGACAGAAAAAACGAACCTTAAGATATAAGGTCTGGACTTAATGGAAGTGACCAAGGTTGGCAACTGGACATCCGAACAAGAACCATATACCAAAACCTAAGCGGCCATGCTGGAGCCACCAGCAGCACAAACGATTGCTCCATGATGATTTTGAAAATCACTCTTAAAAGAAGAACCAGAGGCAGAAAAATATAGGCAGGTTGAGATCTCCAAGGAAGTGTCAATGCATACACTGCTTCCACCTGAGGATCCACGGACCTGGATAGGTACCTGGGAAGTTTCTTGTTTAGATGAGATGCCATCAGATCTATTTCTGGAAGCCCCCACATCTGAACAATTTGAAAAAACACATCTGGGTGAAGAGACCATTCTCCCGGATGTAAAGCTTGATTAACAAAGATAATCCGCTTCCCAATTGTCTATACCTGGGATATGGACCCAGAAATTAGACAGGAGCTGGATTTAGCCCAAGTAAGTATCCAAGATACTTCTTTCACAGCCTAAGGACCGAGAGTCCCACCCTGATGATTGACATACGCCACAGTTGTGACATTGTCTGTCTAAAAACCAATAAACGTCTCTCTCTTCAAAAAGAAACCAAAACTGAAGAACTCTGAGAAACGCACGAAGTTCCAAAATATTGAATGGTAATCTCCCACCTCCATAGGAGGCAAAGTTTGTAAAACTGAATTCTGGGTGTGGTGGGCGGTGTATTTATAGGCATTTTGAGGTTTGGGAAACTTTGCCCCTCCTGGTAGGAATGTATATCCAATACGTCACTAGCTCATGGACTCTTGTCAATTACATGAAAAAAGTAGTGTTGCAGCTTAGTGATTAGTGAACAATTAGGAGCAAACAGTGTATTGTTTTATATATCTGCTAACGTTAATTCTATCTCCATTACCACACGGCAAGAGCCCAGCATTTAAGTTGTACTGCTGCAGGATAAGAAACATGAGAACGTTCTTAAATACAATCTCATTGTAAATATTGATAGCGCAACATGTGGAAAAGTGAGCCGCTAGCGTTAAACCATCCTCCTTCAGAATCCAACCGATCCCAGATAGCGGCAGGGGGTTGAGGTAATAGTAGAACTCCACATCAAATTAAGCATTTTATACAGAATAAAGTAAATAATGTTCCAGCCGTATTTAGGCTAATGAAAGAGATAACTTAAACAGCGGTATGAAATGTCTAACTTAAAGGGACAGTCTAGACCCAATATTTATTCTTTACTACTTATTGTTACATACCAAACAAGTATCTTGCAGTGGTTTCAACATTTATAAGCTTCTAAGAAGTACATGAAACATTTAAATAATCATCGTTTGTTAGCAACTGAAAATGGCCACCAAGCTCCACCCACTGCTTTCTTCTTCTCTAACTAGCCCTTGTCTTGTGTGACAGTTAAGCAGTGCACGTTTAATATTTTTCAGTTAGCTATTTCAAATTATGCATGTTCAGTTTTTTTGCCTCAGCTGGAAATGCAGGGGACATTTATTGTAGACGGACCGGCATCAGTTTTAAGAACTATTGATGGTTATTGTGGCTGTCTAGTGGCAGTTCTGTTTGCTTTTTACTTGTTAATTTTTTCTACTGTGAGTGATTATCATATAAATAATCTTTATATTCTTGTGGTAATTTTTTTATTTTCTTTAATTATTGATTTATGTTACTGTTATTAAATTCTAATGAAGTTTAACTCCTCATTACTTATTAATTTTATTTAAAAAAATGTTTTTCCTGATTTCTCTATCTCTGCACCCAGACACAGCTATGCACCTCCCCCTCATTTAATGTATAGTTGTGCCAGCAGTAGCAATTTGATTGTGCTCAGTGCTCGTGGCTATCTATTACATAAACGATGCTGCAGTGCTGTGAGCCGGTGGCTACTGTCCATTGGTAATATTTTGCTTCTTTTTCTGTGGTTACAACTCATGATCACTCCTTTTAGTTTTGTGAGAGGAGATTAAGCCAGAGCTTGTCATTTAGACTAGGAGGTACCACAAACTATCCTTATGACTGAATACTGTAGATTTGTAAATGTCATTTGCAATTTATTTTGCTTATTAATTAGTGTATGTGTATATATATATATATATATATATATATATATATGTGTATATATATATATATATATATATATATATATAACCCTTGTAAAATGATTGCACTCACAGGTCTTTTGTAAGGTGGAGAACAAAAAAGCCTCTTTTTAATGAAACGTTTTCAGGGAGCTAGTCCCCGTCATCATTAAAAAGACCTGGGAGTGCAGTCATTTTACAAGGGTTATTTGTTGCATTGCTGCACCCAGGCTGACGACCATTGGAGGGTATATCCTGTGCAAGGGACGGTATTATATATATATATATATATATATATATATATATATATATATATATATATATATACACTAGTCCTAAAGTCCCACCCCTTTTTTTTGCTCTCTTTCTCCCCTCTCTTTTGCTCTCTATCTCTCCCCTCTCTTTTACTCTCTCTCTCTCTCTCTCTCCCCCCTCTCTTTTACACTCTCTCCCTCTCTCTTTTGCTCTCTCTCTCCCCCCTCTCTTTTGCTCTCTCTCTCCCCCCTCTCTTTT